>NW_026290787.1:162500-192500 GCF_023373465.1 Oncorhynchus keta
CTGTCTCTGTCTGTCTGTCTCTGTCTGTCTGTCTCTGTCTGTCTGTCTGTCTCTGTCTGTCTGTCTGTCTCTGTCTGTCTGTCTCTGTCTGTCTGTCTCTGTCTGTCTGTCTGTCTCTGTCTGTCTGTCTGTCTCTGTCTGTCTGTCTCTGTCTGTCTGTCTCTGTCTGTCTGTCTGTCTCTGTCTGTCTGTCTCTGTCTGTCTGTCTGTCTCTGTCTGTCTGTCTGTCTCTGTCTGTCTCTGTCTGTCTGTCTCTGTCTGTCTGTCTGTCTCTGTCTGTCTGTCTCTGTCTGTCTGTCTCTGTCTGTCTGTCTGTCTCTGTCTGTCTGTCTGTCTCTGTCTGTCTCTGTCTGTCTGTCTCTGTCTGTCTGTCTGTCTGTCTCTGTCTGTCTGTCTCTGTCTGTCTGTCTGTGACTGTCTCTTTTTTTATTGAACAATTACACACGTCCATTTCCTTCCTCCATGACCTGCTAACCTCGTGACCTGACAAACAGAAAAATCCTGCTCCTCTTACCCTTAGTGTCTCCTCTCCTCAAACCCAAGGGCCTGTCGCGACGACGACCTAACCTCTCGCTCTGTCCTTTGGACCGCAGGTCTCTGTACTTTCCCTCTGTTTTTGGTGGTGTTGGAGTTGGGGGCTTCCCAAGGCATGAGACTGCTTGTGACTCTGCCACAGGTCCGATACGTTGCGGTGCAGTGCAGTCTAGGGCCCTGCAACAGAACAATGATGAATGAGAGATCCTGGAGCACCATGACTTTTCTCAGACAGCTGGGGTTTTAACACTGAGCTGCCATCTCCATCTCACTGCCCTGCCCAACTTGGCCATCATACAGCACTGTACAGTAGTAGAGGTGTTATCACTATGAACAGTAGTGGAGGTGTTATCACTATGAACAGTAGTAGAGGTGTTATCACTATGAACAGTAGTAGAGGTGTTATCACTATGAACAGTAGTAGAGGTGTTATCACTATGAACAGTAGTAGAGGTGTTATCACTATGAACAGTAGTAGAGGTGTTATCACTATGAACAGTAGTAGAGGTGTTATCACTATGAACAGTAGTAGATGTGTTATCACTATAAACAGTAGTGGAGGTGTTATCACTATGAACAGTAGTAGAGGTGTTATCACTATGAACAGTAGTAGAGGTGTTATCACTATGAACAGTAGTAGAGGTGTTATCACTATGAACAGTAGTAGATGTGTTATCACTATAAACAGTAGTGGAGGTGTTATCACTATGAACAGTAGTAGATGTGTTATCACTATGACCAGTAGTAGAGGTGTTATCACTATAAACAGTAGTGGAGGTGTTATCACTATAAACAGTAGTGGAGGTGTTATCACAATGAACAGTAGTAGAGGTGTTATCACTATAAACAGTAGTAGAGGTGTTATCACTATGAACAGTAGTGGAGGTGTTATCACTATAAACAGTAGTAGAGGTGTTATCACTATGAACAGTAGTGGAGGTGTTATCACTATAAACAGTAGTAGAGGTGTTATCACTATGAACAGTAGTGGAGGTGTTATCACTATAAACAGTAGTGGAGGTGTTATCAATATGAACAGTAGTAGAGGTGTTTCACTATGAACAGTAGTGGATGTGTTATCACTATGAACAGTAGTGGAGGTGTTATCACTATGAACAGTAGTGGAGGTGTTATCACTATGAACAGTAGTAAAGGTGTTATCACTATGAACAGTAGTAAAGGTGTTATCACTATGAACAGTAGTGGGGGTGTTATCAATATGAACAGTAGTGGAGGTGTTATTAATATGAACAGTAGTGGGGGTGTTATCACTATGAACACAAGTACAGGTGTTATCAACATGAACAGTAGTGGAGGTGTTATCATTATGAACAGTAGTGGAGGTGTTATCATTATGAACAGTAGTGGAGGGGTTATCAATATGAACAGTAGTGGAGGTGTTATCACTATGAACAGTAGTGGATGTGTTATCACTATGAACAGTAGTGGAGGTGTTATCACTATGAACAGTAGTAGAGGTGTTATCACTATGAACAGTAGTGGAGGTGTTATCACTATGAACAGTAGTAGATGTGTTATCACTATGAACAGTAGTGGATGTGTTATCACTATGAACAGTAGTGGAGGTGTTATCACTATGAACAGTAGTAGAGGTGTTATCACTATGAACAGTAGTGGATGTGTTATCACTATGAACAGTAGTAGATGTGTTATCACTATAAACAGTAGTGGAGGTGTTATCACTATGAACAGTAGTAGATGTGTTATCACTATGACCAGTAGTAGAGGTGTTATCACTATAAACAGTAGTGGAGGTGTTATCACTATAAACAGTAGTGGAGGTGTTATCACTATGAACAGTAGTAGAGGTGTTATCACTATAAACAGTAGTAGAGGTGTTATCACTATGAACAGTAGTGGAGGTGTTATCACTATAAACAGTAGTGGAGGTGTTATCACTATGAACAGTAGTGGAGGTGTTATCACTATAAACAGTAGTAGAGGTGTTATCACTATGAACAGTAGTGGAGGTGTTATCACTATAAACAGTAGTAGAGGTGTTATCACTATAAACAGTAGTGGAGGTGTTATCACTATGAACAGTAGTAGAGGTGTTATCACTATGAACAGTAGTGGAGGTGTTATCACTATAAACAGTAGTGGAGGTGTTATCACTATGAACAGTAGTGGAGGTGTTATCACTATAAACAGTAGTAGAGGTGTTATCACTATGAACAGTAGTGGAGGTGTTATCACTATAAACAGTAGTAGAGGTGTTATCACTATGAACAGTAGTAGAGGTGTTATCACTATGAACAGTAGTAGAGGTGTTATCACTATGAACAGTAGTGGAGGTGTTATCACTATAAACAGTAGTGGAGGTGTTATCAATATGAACAGTAGTAGAGGTGTTTCACTATGAACAGTAGTGGATGTGTTATCACTATGAACAGTAGTGGAGGTGTTATCACTATGAACAGTAGTGGAGGTGTTATCACTATGAACAGTAGTAAAGGTGTTATCACTATGAACAGTAGTGGGGGTGTTATCAATATGAACAGTAGTGGAGGTGTTATCAATATGAACAGTAGTGGGGGTGTTATCACTATGAACACAAGTACAGGTGTTATCAACATGAACAGTAGTGGAGGTGTTATCATTATGAACAGTAGTGGAGGTGTTATCATTATGAACAGTAGTGGAGGGGTTATCAATATGAACAGTAGTGGAGGTGTTATCACTATGAACAGTAGTGGATGTGTTATCACTATGAACAGTAGTGGAGGTGTTATCACTATGAACAGTAGTGGAGGTGTTATCACTATGAACAGTAGTGGAGGTGTTATCACTATGAACAGTAGTGGAGGTGTTATCACTATGAACAGTAGTGGATGTGTTATCACTATGAACAGTAGTGGAGGTGTTATCACTATGAACAGTAGTGGAGGTGTTATCACTATAAACAGTAGTGGAGGTGTTATCACTATGAACAGTAGTGGAGGTGTTATCACTATGAACAGTAGTGGGGGTGTTATCACTATGAACAGTACAGGTGTTATCAATATGAACAGTAGTGGGGGTGTTATCAATATGAACAGTAGTAGGGGTGTTATCAATATGAACAGTAGTGGGGGTGTTATCAAAGTGAACAGTACTGGAGGTGTTATCAATATGAACAGTAGTGGGGGTGTTATCACTATGAACAGTAGTGGGGGTGTTATCACTATGAACAGTAGTACAGGTGTTATCAATATGAACAGTAGTACAGGTGTTATCAATATGAACAGTAGTGGGGGTGTTATCAATATGAACAGTAGTGGGGATGTTATCACTATGAACAGTAGTACAGGTGTTATCAATATGAACAGTAGTACAGGTGTTATCAATATGAACAGTAGTGGGGGTGTTATCAATATGAACAGTAGTGGGGTGTTATCACTATGAACAGTAGTGGGGTGTTATCAATATGAACAGTAGTGGGGTGTTATCAATATGAACAGTAGTGGAGGTGTTATCAATATGAACAGTACTGGAGGTGTTATCAATATGAACAGTAGTGGGGGTGTTATCACTATGAACAGTAGTGGGGTGTTATCACTATGAACAGTAGTACAGGTGTTATCAATATGAACAGTAGTGGGGGTGTTATCAATATGAACAGTAGTGGGGGTGTTATCACTATGAACAGTAGTGGGGGTGTTATCACTATGAACAGTAGTACAGGTGTTATCAATATGAACAGTAGTACAGGTGTTATCAATATGAACAGTAGTGGGGGTGTTATCAATATGAACAGTAGTGGGGGTGTTATCACTATGAACAGTAGTGGGGGTGTTATCAATATGAACAGTAGTGGGGGTGTTATCAATATGAACAGTAGTGGAGGTGTTATCAATATGAACAGTAGTGGGGGTGTTATCAATATGAACAGTAGTGGGGGTGTTATCAATATGAACAGTAGTGGGGGTGTTATCACTATTAACAGTAGTGGGGGTGTTATCAATATGAACAGTAGTGGGGGTGTTATCAATATGAACAGTAGTGGGGTGTTATCAATATGAACAGTAGTGGGGTTTTATCAATATGAACAGTAGTGGGGGTGTTATCACTATGAACAGTAGTGGGGGTGTTATCACTATGAACAGTCGTGGGGGTGTTATCACTATGAACAGTAGTGGGGGTGTTATCAATATGAACAGTAGTGGGGGTGTTATCAATATGAACAGTAGTGGGGGTGTTATCAATATGAACAGTAGTGGGGGTGTTATCAATATGAACAGTAGTGGGGGTGTTATCAATATGAACAGTAGTGGGGGTGTTATCAATATGAACAGTAGTACAGGTGCTATTACTCTGGTATATAAAGATGTTCTGCGTTTTTTGACACAGAAATCAACTGTACTAGTCGTTAAGGCTCTGGTCTTGATTACTGTCCGGTTATATGGTCAGGTGCAGCAAAGAAAGACCTAGCAAGGCTGCATCTGGCTCAAAACGGAGCAGCACACCTTGCCCTTAACTACGCATACAGAACTAACATCAACAACATGCCAGTCCTTCCTGGTTGAGGGTTGACGAGACTTCTTTCCATGAGAAATATTACTGCAATGAAAATTCCAGATTGTCTGCGTAATCAAATAACATTCAGCTCAGACACCCATACATACCCCACAAGACATGGCACCAGGCATCTGTTCACAGTCCCCAAGTCCAAAAGGAATTCACCGCAACGCACGGTGTTATACAGAGCCATGGTCACATGGAACTCCCTTCCATCTTCTAGGGAGTTTTTCCTAGCCACCGTGCTTCTACACCTGCATTGCTTGCTGTTTGGGGTTTTAGGCTGGGTTTCTGCACAGCACTTTGAGATATCAGCTGATGTACGAAGGGCTATATAAATACATTTGATTTGATTTGATTTGATCTTCCATTACTCAGTCTAACAGAAACATGACTGTACCTTTAAAAAAGCTGGACTATGAGGGGACATACACACACACACATTGTTTTTTAGTTGTGGTGTTTGTAAATTGTTGTGTTTAAAAGTTTTGTGACTGTCCTTGTCTATCAGTGTTCTGTTACTTGTCATGTTTTGTGTGTTTTGTAGACCCCAGGAAGAGTAGCTGATGCTTCTGCAAAAGCTAAGAGGGAACCAAATAAACAAATAAAAAGATGAACCCAATATTTCATACATAGCAGGTTTTTAAAGGACTGGTATCATCTCAGCCCTAATATATAGTATCATTTATTTTATATCTGTGTCCATATTGTCTATAAGTTTCTGGCTCAAGAGAAAATCAACAAAATAATGAAAAAAGCTAATCAACAATTACATTATTTTCACTTAACTCTGCAACTCTTCCAACTATTGTATTTTTTCACAACTGTCACCAGTTTGGCACCAACACATTTACAACAAAGACATATTGACATAGAAAAATAAATACAAGTGTGTAAAAAAAATACAGATAAATGATATTTCATGCTGAAACCCTCAATGGTATTCACTGAGCTGATGGTTTATATTTAGAATAATGTTTTACACTTTTGTCATTCTAATTTTTTTATCATCATATTATATATATATATATATATATAATATATATATATATACAGTAATAGTCAAAGTTTAGACACACCTACTCATTCCAGGGTTTTTCTTTATTTTGACTATTTTCTACATTGTATAATAATAGTGAAGACTTCAACACTATAAAATAACACATATGGAATCATGTAGTATCATCATGTAGTAAAAAAGTGTTAAACAAATCCAAATATATTTTATATTTGAGATTCTTCAAAGAAGCCACCTTTTGCCTTGATGACAGCTTTGCACACTTGGCATCCACAGTGATCAGCGAGACAATTATTCCCAGACTCAGAAGACATCCCTTAGGCTTCATATCGGAAATGACTCTGAGACCTCGGATTAAGAATGATTTACATCTTTGATTAAAATAATACACAAACATGAAAGAGCTGAGAGGGGATACCAAGACACCAGCATTTACTTTAAACCAAGAGGTATATTTCTGTTCGGATAAGATTTTCAGGGAGAAAAATATATAACTATTGTGTTTGCAATGTATGTATCCAGCACCATGGACAGAGGACTGAGTGCTGCCAAACACGAATGGATAAACACCGGACGGCACTGCAATATAATGTTTTAATTTACTCGCTTTGCAATGAGTAAATAATAATAATAAAAAGTATATGACCCGGAAATAATAATATACTGACAACAACAATAACAACAACAACAGCAGAGAAAACAGAGAAGAGCAATAGGCTCTTTAAAACAGATGCATCATGGCACGTCTCCAAGGACGTGTCAATCTGCCTCCCTGCTGAGAGCAACGAGACCAAAACACATCCTATTCAATTACCAAAACCTGTCCTACCAACACCCCTAGTTCATTTAACAATACTGTAATTTAACTTCACTAGGGTAGGGGGCAGCATTCTGAATTTTTGATGAAAAGCATGCCCAAATTAAACGGTCTGCTACTCAGTCCCATTATATAGGATATGCATATGATTAGTAGATCTGTATAGAGAACACTCTAACGTTTCCAAAACTGTTAAATTAATGTCTGTGAGTATAACAGAACTGATATGGCAGGTGAATACCCGAGGAAAATCCACCAGGAAGTACTATTATTTTGAAAGGCTGTTTTTCCATTGAAAGCCTATCCACCATACAAAGACTTAGGACCCAGTTCACGAGCTCTGTGTCTTCCTCTACATGTGACTAGTCTTTAGGCACTGTTTCAGGCGTTTACTCTGAAAAATGAGGGAGATACAGCACTTTCAATCAGTCAATCAATTTCCATTCATCAGCCATGCGCCCTGATCGTGAACGTGCCTTTCTTGTTTCTCCTTTCCTATTGACGAAGATTTTGTCCGGTTTAAATATTATTGATTATTTATGACAAAAACAACCAGAGGATTGATTTTAAACATCGTTTGGCATGTTTCTTCTAACCTTTATTGTACTTTTTAAAAACTTTTCGTCCTGGAATTAGTGCAAGCGCCTTCTGCATTCGTATTACTGGACAAAACGCGCAAACAAAAAGGAGGTTTTTGCTCATAAAGAGGTACATTATCGAACAAAATGAACATTTATTGTCTAACATAGAGACCTGGGAGTGCCACCAGATGAAGATCATCAAAGGTACTGTATGTGATTAATTTTAATGCTATTTCTGACTTTTGTGGCACTCCTTGGCTGGAAAATGGCTATATGCGTTTCTGTGGCTAGCTAACATAATCGCAAAGTGTGCTTTCGCCGTAAAGCATTAAGGAGAAGTTTATCTATTTTTCCATGAAAACACTTGTATAGTTTATCAATGTTTATGATGAGTATTTCTGTCATTTTATGTGGCTCTCTGCACTTTCACCGGATGTTTGTTTGAGACAATGCATTTCTGACCACAAAGCGCCAATGTAAACTCAGATTTTTGGATATGAACTTTACCGAACAAAACATACATGTATTGTGTAACATGAAGTCCTATGAGTGTCCTCTGATGAAGATCATCAAAGGTTAGTGATTCATTTTATCTATATTTCTGCTTTTTGTGAATCCTCTCTTTGGCTGAAAAATGGCTGTGTTATTCTGTGAATAGGCACTCACCTAACATAATCGTTTGGTTTGTTTTCGTCGTAAAGCCTTTTTGAAATCGGATACTGTGGCTGGATATACAACAAGTGTATCTTTAAAATGGTGTAAAATACATGTATGTTTGAGGAATTTTAATTATGGGATTTCTGTTGTTTTGAATTTGGCGCCCTGCAGTTTCACTGGCTGTTGACGAGGTGGGACTCTACCGTGGTTAAGGTTAACTACTCCCCCTGTGGACAGTGAGGGCCAGACACCCAGAGTTAAAGAGAGCCGGGGTACGAGGGTTCACAGCTGCTATTTTCCAGTCTCCACGCAGCCCACTCACACATCAACCAATCGGGTGACAGTCTTGGATAATCCAAGGGATTCTAGACGGACCAATTGCGAGACGCCTGTGGGAGCCGTCTTCTTTGGCTCCTCAATTTGGCCGTGAAGAGAGAACGACGGGCCTCCACTAGGGAGTTGACGTCCGGCACACAGCAGATTCAGAATCCAACAACTGAGCCGGGTCCAAGCTCTCAGCTGCAAAAGCAACCTGCTTCCCCACTCCCTGCCTTACTTACTTATCAGATTCACATGACTGCAATAAAATTCTCACATTGTTGGGGCTTGCTGTTGGAACAACAAAAGTCAGTCAAACGTCTAAATTTTCCTTCAACGGGCTGCCAAAATGTATTTCTCCGAACCCTCTGTCAATACTTAGACCAGGACTCTCAAACCCTGTTCCTGGTGAGCAACCCCCCTGTAGGTTTTCTACCTATAGGACGGTAGCTTTCCAGGAACGGGGTTGGAGAGCCCTGACCTAGACACTAACCTGGGATTTTTAGTGTGGTGCAAAACAACAATGATAATGCAACAAAGTGGCTCCCGAGTGGTGCAGCGGTCTACGGCACCGTTCTCAGTGCCAGAGGTGTCACTACAGTTCCTGTTTCAAATCCGGCTGTGATTGGGAGTCCCATAGGGTGGCGCACAATTGGCCCAGCGTCGTCCGGGTTTGGCCGTTACTGTAAATAAGAATTTGTTCTTAACTAACTTGCCAAGTTTAAAAAATAAAAATAAATAAAAAAAGGCTATTGCCACTCTACCACAGGATGTCTGTTTCCTACCACCTTTGCCACCACTTCCAACCACAGAAGTGTCTGCTTGGTCCCGCGCCACAACTCTTTTATAGCCCCCAACTCGGGGGTTTGAAAATAATCACATTTCCATTTCTCCTCTGTATTTCCCTGACTGCTTCCAGATGGTAACTTTAATTCTCAATGATCAAAAGGGGATCATGAGGAAAAGCATGTTGAATACCAACCATGCTGTTGAGATATGTGCTTCTTTAGTAGTCTGTAGTCAGGTCTGGCATCGCTGTTTCAACGGCACCCCTTGGCCTAATACCCCTTCACTATGTAAACATGCAGTGAACAAGAAAAGATGACAAGTGAACTTATACGTGAACATTACTGGCCCTGTCATCGTCTATCCAAATCAAACACGGCTTGTTTCTGATTCTGATCAAACTGCAACCTCACTTCAAACACGGACACAGGAAGCAAATAAATAAGGGATAATATCATATTTTCCACTGATCTGAACTCTGGACTGTTGAGGTGGTAAAATCAGACTCTCTGTTAAGACGCTCAGTAAGACAATATGCAGCTCAGAGGACCAGTTCTCTCTCTACCCAGAATACCATCAGATGTATTTCTAATGTTTCTAATGTTCACAAAAACTGAAAACATGAGACTGAAAATGGATGAAGACAGGGTCCGTTTTCTTTATTCTGCCATATTATACTTCTGTGTGTTTTTTATCCAATTTTCTATTATTCTCCATAGTATTATTATTATCACTGCATTGTTGGGAAAGAGCTCTCAAGGAAGAATTTCACAGTACTGTTTTACACCGGTTGTATCCTGTGCACGTGGAGAAATAAACGTTGAAACTTGAAACATATTCAACATGCTGTATATGACGCATATCACTCGAAGACTGGCAATGGAGACAAGCTCAGCTGGAGCAGACTCACAGTCAAAAGGTTAGTGGGTTAAACATATTCTATGGAACAGACTCACAGTCAAAAGGTTAGTGGGTTAAACATATTCTATGGAACAGACTCACAGTCAAAAGGTTAGTGGGTTAAACATATTCTATAGAACAGACTCACAGTCAAAAGGTTAGTGGGTTAAACATATTCTATAGAACAGACTCACAGTCAAAAGGTTAGTGGGTTAAACATATTCTATGGAACAGACTCACAGTCAAAAGGTTAGTGGGTTAAACATATTCTATGGAACAGACTCACAGTCAAAAGGTTAGTGGGTTAAACATATTCTATGGAATAGACTCACAGTCAAAAGGTTAGTGGGTTAAACATATTCTATAGAACAGACTCACAGTCAAAAGGTTAGTGGGTTAAACATATTCTATGGAACAGACTCACAGTCAAAAGGTTAGTGGGTTAAACATATTCTATGGAATAGACTCACAGTCAAAAGGTTAGTGGGTTAAACATATTCTATGGAACAGACTCACAGTCAAAAGGTTAGTGGGTTAAACATATTCTATGGAGCAGACTCACAGTCAAAAGGTTAGTGGGTTAAACATATTCTATGGAACAGACTCACAGTCAAAAGGTTAGTGGGTTAAACATATTCTATAGAACAGACTCACAGTCAAAAGGTTAGTGGGTTAAACATATTCTATGGAACAGACTCACAGTCAAAAGGTTAGTGGGTTAAACATATTCTATGGAGCAGACTCACAGTCAAAAGGTTAGTGGGTTAAACATATTCTATGGAACAGACTCACAGTCAAAAGGTTAGTGGGTTAAACATATTCTATGGAACAGACTCACAGTAAAAAGGTTAGTGGGTTAAACATATTCTATGGAACAGACTCACAGTCAAAAGGTTAGTGGGTTAAACATATTCTATGGAACAGACTAACAGTCAAAAGGTTAGTGGGTTAAACATATTCTATGGAACAGACTCACAGTCAAAAGGTTAGTGGGTTAAACATATTCTATAGAACAGACTCACAGTCAAAAGGTTAGTGGGTTAAACATATTCTATGGAACAGACTCACAGTCAAAAGGTTAGTGGGTTAAACATATTCTATGGAGCAGACTCACAGTCAAAAGGTTAGTGGGTTAAACATATTCTATAGAACAGACTAACAGTCAAAAGGTTAGTGGGTTAAACATATTCTATGGAACAGACTCACAGTCAAAAGGTTAGTGGGTTAAACATATTCTATGGAGCAGACTCACAGTCAAAAGGTTAGTGGGTTAAACATATTCTATAGAACAGACTAACAGTCAAAAGGTTAGTGGGTTAAACATATTCTATGGAACAGACTCACAGTCAAAAGGTTAGTGGGTTAAACATATTCTATAGAACAGACTCACAGTCAAAAGGTTAGTGGGTTAAACATATTCTATGGAACAGACTCACAGTCAAAAGGTTAGTGGGTTAAACATATTCTATGGAACAGACTCACAGTCAAAAGGTTAGTGGGTTAAACATATTCTATGGAACAGACTCACAGTCAAAAGGTTAGTGGGTTAAACATATTCTATGGAACAGACTAACAGTCAAAAGGTTAGTGGGTTAAACATATTCTATGGAACAGACTCACAGTCAAAAGGTTAGTGGGTTAAACATTCTATGGAACAGACTAACAGTCAAAAGGTTAGTGGGTTAAACATATTCTATGGAACAGACTCACAGTCAAAAGGTTAGTGGGTTAAACATATTCTATGGAACAGACTAACAGTCAAAAGGTTAGTGGGTTAAACATATTCTATGGAACAGACTAACAGTCAAAAGGTTAGTGGGTTAAACATATTCTATGGAACAGACTAAGAGTCAAAATGTTAGTGGGTTAAACATATTCTATGGAACAGACTCACAGTCAAAAGGTTAGTGGGTTAAACATATTCTATGGAACAGAGATGGAGTGAGGGAAAAGGGGGGAAGAAAAGGAAGGATTTTCATTTTTACCACGTTGGGCTTTACTTGATGCCGTTTTGCTTGCGTCGGTTCCAGAAATCAAGCCTGAACAGTTTAAGTTGAATGCGGATCATGTCCTCTGAACACAAAGGTAGGACGCGTGACTGGAGACAAAGTATTGTAAATCTAACAGAGCTGCCCTTGGAAACTCTACACAGAATACCAGAGGGAAATGCCTGACACCTTCCCATGGACCAATCTGTGTGCTCTCTTTCCTTCCCTGAATAAAAGGAGTTTTACCCTACAGATGTAGGGTCTTAATTTGATCACTCTTTTCTTGATGAAACTTGTAGTTTTGTTGCTGAAAGTTGTAGTGTATTCGGGGTTTAAAAAAGGCTTCTAAAGTTTGTAATTTCCACTTTAAAATGTCAGACTTGATTTGTCCTATCGAAAAATGTATCAACCCATACAAAAAATGTCCAATAATTATAATCCACATAATATTTCACATTTCCTGTTGCGGCAGGATTATTTCAAGTTCAATGGGGTGATGTCAGAGTTGGGACGTCCAAAAGTATCCCACTTAGACTTCTTCCCAGCAGCATTCTGGAGTTTCAAAGGGAAAGACACACCACTGGTTCCACAGGAATGTCCGATCAGCTGACATAGCCGAGCGGGAGCCAAACACACATCTGGGGACTGTAAAACCCATCGGGACCTAAGCCTCTCTCTCTCCCTCTCTCGTCTTCATCTCATCTGTGGGTGCTCTCTCTGTGTATTCAGGAACACCACTCCACACTTCACTCAGCTGACCTGGTCTAGAGGTGAAGACCCTTGGGCAGCAGAGACAGAGAGATAGAGCAGGAGGGAGGGAGGGAGGGAGGGAGGGAGGGAGGGAGGGAGGGAGGGAGGGAGGGATGGAGGGAGGGAGGAAAAGTCGAAGAGAGAGAGAAAGAAAGAGAGACAGAGAGAAGGAGAGTGAGACACGGAGACAGCAAGAGAGAGACCGCCCAAGAAAGAGAGGAGAGAGAGTAAGAGGGAGGGAGCGAAAGAAAGAGAGCTAGACCTGTTAGCCCCATCAGACAACTGTATGAGGATGAGATGGCTGTGAGGTCTCCTGTCCCGCTCTGACAGCAGCAGTGGAATCAAACCTCCCTCCAACTCACTCCTGATCCTTTGTCTTTCACTCACTTTAACTTTGTTCCCAAGCTCTCCCCTCCCCTCTGTTCTCCTCTCCATTCCTCCCTCCTTCACCTCTCCCCTCCCCTCTCCATTCCTCTCTCCTTCACCTTTCCCCTCCCCTCTGTTCTCCTCTCCATTCCTCCCTCCTTCACCTCTCCCCTCCCCTCCGCTCTTCTCTCCATTCCTCTCTCCTTCACCTCTGCCCTCCCATCTGCTCTCCTCTCCATTCCTCCCTCCTTCACCTCTCCCCTCCCCTCTGCTCTCCTCTCCATTCCTCCCTCCCTCCTTCACCTCTCCCCTCCCCTCTCCTCTCCTCTCCATTCCTCTCTCCTTCACCTCTCCCCTCCCCTCCCCTCTGCTCTCCTCTCCATTCCTCCCTCCTTTACATCCCCCCTCCCCTCTGCTCTCCTCTCCATTCCTCTCTCCTTCACCTCTCCCCTCCACTCTGCTCTCCTCTCTTCTCCCTCCTCTCCCCTCTCCTCTCCCTGTATGTGCTGTTCATCTGGCCTTGTCCGATGTGATTTATCCCATCACAAACACTACTCCACTCCCAGCAGCCTAAATACCTGCCCTGCAAAGGTCAGCGCCTCTGCCAATATTCCCGTTGTCCTGCCCATGTTATGATCTGATCGATGTGTGTGTGTGCCTGGCCTTTTCCAGCATTCCTTCACACATAGATGCTCTCTTTACAGACCAAGGCTATAGGAGTCACCCTGAGTTATTTGGTCGTAGCTCTCAGTCTCCAGAGGGGGGAAACCAATGGTGATCACGATGACCTCAGCAGTTCACAGTTCACACACCTATCAATATAACGCAATGTAATCCCTACTGCCTCTGATCAGGAGACTCACTATGTCTGAGTGTTGGAGTGTGCCCGTCTGTCCGTAAATATAAAAAACAACCTGTGTAGTCAGGTTTGCTTAATATAAGGAATTTGATGTGTCATGACATTGGCCTGGGGGTAGGTTTATGACAGTCATAAATACCTCTTCCCCCCCTTTTCCTCTCTCTACCCTACTGATGTTACATTTGCAAAACCCTTGGTTAACATAGAGATTCTGGGAACATCAGAAGGTGGGGGGAAATTAACTATATTCTGGTAATCCGACCAATGGAACATATGCGGTGGTACTTAATGAATATGATGTCAGTTCGGTTGTCATCTGAGACATTCTCATCAATGATCAGATGACATAAACTCTACAGTGGAAAGTCTACACATCAGAGTTATCGGATTCACATGGAATTGTTGTTTAATTTAAATGTTTGAATATGAAATTATTCGTGATGGGATGAAATGTGAATTTAGCTTCTAAAATGTGAGATTTGGGTTTTCATAAGTTTAGGGCTGCCCAATCAGTGGCCCTCCCCTGTGAAGGGACATGGGCTATAAACCTTTTCAAATACGCCCTCCTCTCCCTTCCTATATAAAGCCTTGACGACCATATAACCTTCTGTTCCCAGGACGTGAGGACCACGGTCCGATGTCAGAATGGTTCAGATAATAACTACAGAACGAAGCCAACATCAGCGTGAGCTTTGGTTGCAAATGGTATGAACTTTGAACTCTTATTCACTACAGAAGTGATACCTCCTAGCCGTTGAGTTAGCAACAGCCGTGCAAATGAGGGTTAGGAAGGAACAGACAGAGTATCCCGTCTATCACTCAACAACGCTACTACAACGTATCCAATTGACCACCAGAGACATTCCTCAAAGGACAAAGGAATCAGTTGGCCTTCCATCTACCACCAACCTACCGAAGCGCAGCTCAGAGTAAATATTTATTGCATTCTCCTTTTCCAAATGGGCGGTAATTTAGAATGCATAAGATACTGTATTTACGATAGCACAGCTTCTCCCTGTGTCCCTCAGTCTTCCCGCTCTTTCACTCAAACCCAGCCCTTTTCCTTTGTGTAACCAGCTGTCATATCTGTTCTTCCCGCTAGGGATGTTTTCCTTTATGACGTAATTTGTAATAAAATTTGATTTAAATATGTGTATGTGTAATTCTGTGTGATTAGTTAGGTATTTAGTAAATAAATAATTAAACCCAATTTTGTATTGCTGATTCAACTTGTTAACTTGTCAGGGTTCGTGCAGACAACCAAGAATTTACAACTTTCAGATGAGACTGAATAAAGATGACGATTAATATTGACTGCTATTGATGTAAAATATTAGTAGGTCTTTAAGAGTTTATTCGGAAGATAACAGCTCTATAAATATTATTTTGTGGTGCCCGACTCTCTAGTTAATTACATTTACATGATTAGCTCAATCAGGTAATATTAATTAAGGAGACATTATTTTATAGAATAGCATGTAATATCACTTAATCCGGCATAGCCAAAGACACAACAGATGTATAGCATTTCATTTTTAGTATGACAATCCAGTACTTTTTCCACCACTGTACTTAAGTACATTTAAAATCAGATACTTTAAGACTTTTACTCAAGTAATATTTTACTGGGTGACATTCACTTTGACTTGAGTTATGTTTTATTAAGGTATCTTTACTTTTACTCAAGTATGACTATTGAGTACTTTCCCAACTACTGCAGTGTGAGAAATATCCCATCCAAGAGACCAGTCTAAGGGACTTTGGGTTCTGTCGTCGATGCTCTCTTCACAATAACACTGGTAACACTTTACCCTGCAGTTACAAAGCAGGTACCATGTAACGCCATGTCAATAATAAAATGTTATTACCGTTGGTTACATAAGGTGTTACCATAACACATATTTCTCCTTCCCCCCTGTACCATAAAATATATATAACAGCATGTTGGGTTGTTTTTACCCACATGCTGATGGCTTCACTCCAGACCATTAAACCAAACCCAGGATCATTTAGGATCTCTCAGCAGAGAGATGTACAGTACGGCCACGGGCCAGACAGGATAGTGATGAGAATAAGGAACATGATGGATGTCAGAGACAACTTAACGTATTATACAGTTCAGCAATCAAATATGTTCTATATCACATGTCATACCAAACTGACGTAGGAATTCTGAATTCCATGCCATTCGCTTGAGACATCATCCGCGTAACTTTCAAGGATATTTTATTAAGAATATGACTCCACATATCTGCATAACTTTCAAGCTATTTTATTTTAGATATCCACATAACTTTCAAGTTATTTTATCAACAGTACCTTCAGAAAGTATTTATACCCCTTGACTCATTGCACATTTTGTTGTGTTACAGCCTGAATTTAAAACAAATTAAATATATTTGGTCTCACCCATTTACACACAATACCCCATAATGAAATAAGAGAAATTATGTTTTTAGAAATTGTTGCAAATGTATTTCAAATTAAATACAGAAATATCTCATTTACATAAGTATTAGCTCCCCTGAGTCCATACATGTTAGATTCACCTTTGGCAGTGATAACAGCTGTGAATCTTTCTGGGTAAGTCTCTAAGAACTTTGCACACTTGGATTATACAATATTTGCACATTATTCTTCAAGCTCAAACAAGTTGTTTGTTGATCATTGCTAGACAGCCCTTTTCAAGTCTTGCCATAGATGTTCACGCATATTTAAGTAAAAACTGTAACTAGGCCACTCTGGAACATTCAATGTCATCTTGGTAAGCAACTCAAGTGTATATTTGGCCTTGTGTTTTAGGTTATTGTCCTGCTGAAAGGTGAATTTGTCTCCCAGTGTCTGTTAAAAAGCACACTGAACCAGGTTTTGTGATTAGCTCTATTCTGTTTATTTTTATCCTAAAAAACTCCCTAGTCCTTGCCGATGACAAGCATACCCATAACATGATGCAGCCAACACCATGAGGTGTTGTGGTGGATTAGCCCCAAACATAATACTTTGTATTCAGGACATAAAGTTAATTTATTTGCCACATTTTTTCGCAGTTTTACTTTAGTGCCTTTTTGCAAACATTATGAATGTTTTTAAATATTTTTTATTTAGGCTTCCTTCTTTTCACTCTGTCATTTAGGTTGATATTGTGGAGTAACTATAATGTTGTTGATCCATCCTCAGTTTTCTCCTATCACAGCCATTAAACTCTAACTGTTTTAATTCACCGTTGGCCTCATGCTGTACCTTTGTAGTGACTGGGTGTATTGACGCACCATTCAAAGTGTAATTAATAACTTCACCATGCTCAAAGGGATATTCAATGTCTGCCTTTTTTTACCCATCTACAAATAGGTGCCTTTATTTGCATTGGAAAACCTCCCGGGTCTTTGTGGTTGAATCTGTGTATGAAATTCACTGCTCGACTAAGGGACCTTAGATATTATTGCATACAGAGTGAGTCTATGCAACTTATTATGTGACTTGTTAAGCTCATTTTTACTCCTGAACTTATTTAGGCTTGCCATAACAAAGGGGTTGAATCCTTATTGACTCAAGGCACTTCAACTTTTCATTTGTAAAAAATAAAATAAAAAATAACATAATTCCAATTTGACATTATGGGGTATTGTGTGTAGGTCAGTGAAACAAAATCTCAATCTTCAGGCTGTAACACAACAAAATGTGGAAAAAGGGGTGTGAATACTTTCAGAAAGGCACTGTAATTAAATGCACTATCAATACATCTATTCAGTGGGTGTTAAATCCTGATGAGCTACTAAAGAACCAGACACAGCAGCTGCAGTGGAACGGAACAGGGCTTCTCTGCTCCCGGCCGTAGGGCTGATCTGCTAGGGATAGACTGCTACTGTCCCGTATTTGGTAGTGTGCTCAAATCACAGCCACTGCAGCTGTGTGATCCCAGGGCACATTCCCCTAAACCTTATAAACACTTCTTATACAACGGCATTAGCAGAGAGAAGGAAGGAAGGAAGGAAGGAAGGAAGGAAGGAAGGAAGGAAGGAAGGAGAGAGAGAGAGAGAGAGAGAGAGAGAGAGAGAGAGAGAGAGAGAGAGAGAGAGAGAGAGAGAGAGAGAGAGAAAAAAAAAACCTGGCTCCCTGTAGAGGAAAGCCTGTGCAACCACAGCACCACAGCAGAACCCGAGACAGAGCTGCATTTCCTGACAAAATGTCAGAAATATAAAACAATTAGAGAGTGTAATTTCCCCACATTTGAAACCCTTATTCAATGTTTCAAAGACCTCTCTGATGAGAGTAGGCTTCCCATCCTGTTAGGGGAGGACGCAGAGAGCTGTGGGTTGACAGCACACTACATTGCTGCCTGCCATAAGATGAGGGACCGTGTCTGACAGACCAACCAACATGTCCTCTATATTGTTATTGTTCAATAGTTATTTTGACCCTTGGTTATTGTTGTTACTGTTGTCCTGTTGACAATATTGATTACTATTATTTTAATATTGTAAATATCCAAAGTAAGCTTTGGCAAGATGTACATTGTTACGTCATGCCAATAAAGCAAATTTAATTGGAGAGAGAGAGAGAGAGAGAGAGAGAGAGAGAGAGAGAGAGAGAGAGAGAGAGAGAGAGAGACCTACTAATTTATGAGCTAGAGCAGTCACACAATGTGCTTTTGTCCAATAGGTTGACACTAATTGCCTAAGCTATACAGATTTAAATCTAATTTCATTATGTGCATTGTTTGTTGAACATGTAAATGTTCCTCCCCTAATAATCAGAGTGACCCTTTATAATACACAGCCACTTGTCAGTCTGAGGCGAGGGTTGATGTGCAATATTCTGATTTTATATGTGTTTATGTGTTGTGTTTTACAACTCAAATGTATAAAGTCCAACAGTAATATGTGCAATGAATTGTATGTGTAACGTCCTAGCCTCTGTTCTGAAACGTGTCTATATGTCCTTCCTGTTGTTTTTAAATGTCTGATGTACATATGTTATCCTTTTGTATATAATGTTGTCGTGGTTACAGTATATGTTCACCTGCCCAGGGACTAAGTATGTAAATGAGCTGTTTGCTAAATCTGGAGCAACACATGTTTTGTTGCATGCTGTCCCTGTCCAAATAAACCTCAGAAAATAAATAAATAAATGACATCACCAGGTGTTATTTGTTTTAAACTAGCAAAGAACACATTTATAACCATGTCAGAGACTCAATCTTCACTTTTCGTTGTCGAGTCAATCTCTGCCAACTGACTACACCCGAATCCCCTCTTCACCCTGAACAAGGCAAGGTCACCAGCCTTAGCTCACACAACACATACAATAGGTTGCGGCTTAGAAGTTGAATTCCAAATGATTTCAGCAACCCCTCCCTGGAATGGCTGAGCGGTTTAAGACAGATCACACCGGGTACTGTGGTTCCACACCTTCAGGGGGAGAGTGACCCTCTGGGCAGGGTAGAGTGACAACCCGCTGCCCAGGCCTTTTTCTGGCCCTCTCTCTCAGGCTGCACAGCAGACACACAGGAATGCTCCCTCAATGAACCTCAGAGACGACAGAAACAACCTGCTGCTGTATCTAATCCTTGTATAGGAAGAGAGGGAGGAAGAGAGGGGAAAGAGAGGGGAACGAGAGAGAGCAAAAGAGGGGGGAAAGAGGGAGAGGAAGAGAGGGAGGAAGAGAGGGGAACGAGAGAGAGGAAGAGAGGGAGGAAGAGAGGGGAAAGAGAGAGAGGAAGAGAGGGAGGAAGAGAGGGGAAAGAGAGAGAGGAAGAGAGGGGGGAAAGAGGGAGAGGAAGAGAGGGGGGCAGAATAGAGTCTCCCTCAGGGTCCAGGCTCAGATCTATGGGCCAGGAAGTGAAGGTAAAGCTAGGATGCTGCATGGGGCTTTAGGCAACCCATTAAGAAGCCCAGAGCCACATAGTCATGTCTAGTGGACACAGGGCCTACTGACTTTACAAGGACAGGCCATCAGGCTGCACATATCCTGACTGCTGGAGGTATGTTTTCAATGGGTTAATCTGTGTTCAACAGCCTCTCTCTCTCTCTCTTTCTCTCTGTCTCAAATGATATGAATGTGAATAATATGAATAATATTTGAATGCTAAGCGAAGGATTTAGCATATGACCATATCAGGAGATGACATAACCATGACATAACCATCCACATACATTATGTGGTATTAACTAACTAGACTGGAGATGACATAACCATCCTAATACATGAAGTGGTATTAACTAACTAGACTGGAGATGACATCACCATCCTAATACATTATGTGGTATTAACTAACTAGACTGGAGATGACATCACCATCCACATACATGATGTGGTATTAACTAACTAGACTGGAGATGACATCACTATCCTAATACATGATGTGGTATTAAATAACTAGACTGGAGATGACATCACCATCCACATACATGATGTGGTATTAACTAACTAGACTGGAGATGACATCACTATCCTAATACATGATGTGGTATTAAATAACTAGACTGGAGATGACATCACCATCCACATACATGATGTGGTATTAACTAACTAGACTGGAGATGACATCACCATCCTAATACATGATGTGGTATTAACTAACTAGACTGGAGATGACATCACCATCCTAATACATGATGTGGTATTAACTAACTAGACTGGAGATGACATCACCATCCTAATACATGATGTGGTATTAAATAACTAGACTGGAGATGACATCACCATCCTAATACATTATGTGGTATTAACTAACTAGACTGGAGATGACATAACCATCCTAATACATGATGTGGTATTAAATAACTAGACTGGAGATGACATCACTATCCTAATACATGATGTGGTATTAACTAACTAGACTGGAGATGACATCACCATCCTAATACATGATGTGGTATTAACTAACTAGACTGGAGATGACATCACCATCCACATACATGATGTGGTATTAACTAACTAGACTGGAGATGACATCACTATCCTAATACATGATGTGGTATTAAATAACTAGACTGGAGATGACATCACCATCCACATACATGATGTGGTATTAACTAACTAGACTGGAGATGACATCACCATCCTAATACATGATGTGGTATTAACTAACTAGACTGGAGATGACATCACTATCCTAATACATGATGTGGTATTAACTAACTAGACTGGAGATGACATCACTATCCTAATACATGATGTGGTATTAAATAACTAGACTGGAGATGACATCACCATCCACATACATGATGTGGTATTAACTAACTAGACTGGAGATGACATCACCATCCTAATACATGATGTGGTATTAACTAACTAGACTGGAGATGACATCACCATCCTAATACATGATGTGGTATTAACTAACTAGACTGGAGATGACATCACTATCCTAATACATGATGTGGTATTAAATAACTAGACTGGAGATGACATCACCATCCACATACATGATGTGGTATTAACTAACTAGACTGGAGATGACATCACCATCCTAATACATGATGTGGTATTAACTAACTAGACTGGAGATGACATCACCATCCTAATACATGATGTGATATTAACTAGACTGGAGATGACATCACCATCCTAATACATGATGTGGTATTAAATAAATAGACTGGAGATGACATCACCATCCACATACATGATGTGGTATTAACTAACTAGACTGGAGATGACATCACCATCCTAATACATGATGTGGTATTAACTAACTAGACTGGAGATGACATCACCATCCTAATACATGAAGTGGTATTAACAAACTAGCCTGGAGATGACATCACTATCCTAATGCATGATGTGGTATTAAATAACTAGACTGGAGATGACATCACTATCCTAATACATGATGTGGTATTAAATAACTAGACTGGAGATGACATCACCATCCTAATACATGATGTGGTATTAAATAACTAGACTGGAGATGACATCACTATCCTAATACATGATGTGGTATTAACTAACTAGACTGGAGATGACATCACCATCCTAATACATGATGTGGTATTAACTAACTAGACTGGAGATGACATCACCATCCTAATACATGATGTGGTATTAAATAACTAGACTGGAGATGACATCACTATCCTAATACATGATGTGGTATTAACTAACTAGACTGGAGATGACATCACCATCCTAATACATGATGTGGTATTAACTAACTAGACTGGAGATGACATCACCATCCTAATACATGATGTGGTATTAAATAACTAGACTGGAGATGACATCACTATCCTAATACATGATGTGGTATTAACTAACTAGACTGGAGATGACATCACCATCCTAATACATGATGTGGTATTAACTAACTAGACTGGAGATGACATCACTAGCCTAATACATGATGTGGTATTAACTAACTAGACTGGAGATGACATCACCATCCTAATACATGATGTGCTATTAACTAACTAGACTGGAGATGACATCACCATCCACATACATGATGTGGTATTAACTAACTAGACTGGAGATGACATCACTATCCTAATACATGATGTGGTATTAACTAACTAGACTGGAGATGACATCACCATCCTAATACATGATGTGCTATTAACTAACTAGACTGGAGATGACATCACCATCCTAATACATGATGTGGTATTATTAACTAACTAGACTGGAGATGACATCACCATCCTAATACATGATGTGCTATTAACTAACTAGACTGGAGATGACATCACCATCCTAATACATGATGTGGTATTATTAACTAACTAGACTGGAGATGACATCACCATCCTAATACATGATGTGGTATTAACTAACTAGACTGGAGATGACATCACCATCCTAATACATGATGTGGTATTAAATAACTAGACTGGAGATGACATCACCATCCACATACATGATGTGGTATTAACTAACTAGACTGGAGATGACATCACTATCCTAATACATGATGTGGTATTAAATAACTAGACTGGAGATGACATCACCATCCACATACATGATGTGGTATTAACTAACTAGACTGGAGATGACATCACTATCCTAATACATGATGTGGTATTAAATAACTAGACTGGAGATGACATCACCATCCACATACATGATGTGGTATTAACTAACTAGACTGGAGATGACATCACCATCCTAATACATTATGTGGTATTAACTAACTAGACTGGAGATGACATAACCATCCTAATACATGATGTGGTATTAAATAACTAGACTGGAGATGACATCACTATCCTAATACATGATGTGGTATTAACTAACTAGACTGGAGATGACATCACCATCCTAATACATGATGTGGTATTAACTAACTAGACTAGAGATGACATCACCATCCACATACATGATGTGGTATTAACTAACTAGACTGGAGATGACATCACTATCCTAATACATGATGTGGTATTAAATAACTAGACTGGAGATGACATCACCATCCACATACATGATGTGGTATTAACTAACTAGACTGGAGATGACATCACCATCCTAATACATGATGTGGTATTAACTAACTAGACTGGAGATGACATCACTATCCTAATACATGATGTGGTATTAACTAACTAGACTGGAGATGACATCACTATCCTAATACATGATGTGGTATTAAATAACTAGACTGGAGATGACATCACCATCCACATACATGATGTGGTATTAACTAACTAGACTGGAGATGACATCACCATCCTAATACATGATGTGGTATTAACTAACTAGACTGGAGATGACATCACCATCCTAATACATGATGTGGTATTAACTAACTAGACTGGAGATGACATCACCATCCTAATACATGATGTGATATTAACTAGACTGGAGATGACATCACCATCCTAATACATGATGTGGTATTAAATAAATAGACTGGAGATGACATCACCATCCACATACATGATGTGGTATTAACTAACTAGACTGGAGATGACATCACCATCCTAATACATGATGTGGTATTAACTAACTAGACTGGAGATGACATCACCATCCTAATACATGAAGTGGTATTAACAAACTAGACTGGAGATGACATCACCATCCTAATACATGATGTGGTATTAACTAACTAGACTGGAGACGACATCACCATCCTAATACATGATGTGGTATTAAATAACTAGACTGGAGATGACATCACTATCCTAATACATGATGTGGTATTAACTAACTAGACTGGAGATGACATCACCATCCTAATACATGATGTGGTATTAACTAACTAGACTGGAGATGACATCACCATCCTAATACATGATGTGGTATTAACTAACTAGACTGGAGATGACATCACCATCCTAATACATGATGTGGTATTAAATAACTAGACTGGAGATGACATCACTATCCTAATACATGATGTGGTATTAACTAACTAGACTGGAGATGACATCACCATCCTAATACATGATGTGGTATTAACTAACTAGACTGGAGATGACATCACCATCCTAATACATGATGTGGTATTAAATAACTAGACTGGAGATGACATCACTATCCTAATACATGATGTGGTATTAACTAACTAGACTGGAGATGACATCACCATCCTAATACATGATGTGGTATTAACTAACTAGACTGGAGATGACATCACTAGCCTAATACATGATGTGGTATTAACTAACTAGACTGGAGATGACATCACCATCCTAATACATGATGTGCTATTAACTAACTAGACTGGAGATGACATCACCATCCACATACATGATGTGGTATTAACTAACTAGACTGGAGATGACATCACTATCCTAATACATGATGTGGTATTAACTAACTAGACTGGAGATGACATCACCATCCTAATACATGATGTGCTATTAACTAACTAGACTGGAGATGACATCACCATCCTAATACATGATGTGGTATTATTAACTAACTAGACTGGAGATGACATCACCATCCTAATACATGATGTGCTATTAACTAACTAGACTGGAGATGACATCACCATCCTAATACATGATGTGGTATTATTAACTAACTAGACTGGAGATGACATCACCATCCTAATACATGATGTGGTATTAAATAACTAGACTGGAGATGACATCACTATCCTAATACATGATGTGGTATTAACTAACTAGACTGGAGATGACATCACCATCCTAATACATGATGTGGTATTAACTAACTAGACTGGAGATGACATCACCATCCTAATACATGATGTGGTATTAAATAACTAGACTGGAGATGACATCACTATCCTAATACATGATGTGGTATTAACTAACTAGACTGGAGATGACATCACCATCCTAATACATGATGTGGTATTAACTAACTAGACTGGAGATGACATCACCATCCACATACATGATGTGGTATTAACTAACTAGACTGGAGATGACATCACCATCCTAATACATGATGTGGTATTAACTAACTAGACTGGAGATGACATCACCATCCTAATACATGATGTGGTATTAAATAACTAGACTGGAGATGACATCACTATCCTAATACATGATGTGGTATTAACTAACTAGACTGGAGATGACATCACCATCCTAATACATGATGTGGTATTAACTAACTAGATTGGAGATGACATAACCATCCTAATACATGATGTGGTATTAACTAACTAGACTGGAGATGACATCACCATCCTAATACATGATGTGGTATTAAATAACTAGACTGGAGATGACATCACCATCCTAATACATGATGTGGTATTAACTAACTAGACTGGAGATGACATAACCATCCTAATACATGATGTGGTATTATTAACTAACTAGACTGGAGATGACATCACTATCCTAATACATGATGTGGTATTAACTAACTAGACTGGAGATGACATCACCATCCTAATACATGATGTGGTATTAACTAACTAGACTGGAGATGACATCACCATCCTAATACATGATGTGGTATTAAATAACTAGACTGGAGATGACATCACTATCCTAATACATGATGTGGTATTAACTAACTAGACTGGAGATGACATCACCATCCTAATACATGATGTGGTATTAACTAACTAGACTGGAGATGACATCACCATCCTAATACATGATGTGGTATTAACTAACTAGACTGGAGATGACATCACCATCCTAATACATGATGTGGTATTAACTAACTAGACTGGAGATGACATCACCATCCTAATACATGATGTGGTATTAACTAACTAGACTGGAGATGACATCACTATCCTAATACATGATGTGATATTAACTAACTACACTGGAGATGACATCACTATCCTAATACATGATGTGGTATTAACTAACTAGACTGGAGATGACATCACCATCCTAATACATGATGTGGTATTAACTAACTAGACTGGAGATGACATCACTATCCTAATACATGATGTGGTATTAACTAACTAGACTGGAGATGACATCACCATCCTAATACATGATGTGGTATTAACTAACTAGACTGGAGATGACATCACCATCCTAATACATGATGTGGTATTAACTAACTAGACTGGAGATGACATCACCATCCTAATACATGATGTGGTATTAACTAACTAGACTGGAGATGACATCACCATCCTAATACATGATGTGGTATTAAATAACTAGACTGGAGATGACATCACCATCCACATACATGATGTGGTATTAACTAACTAGACTGGAGATGACATCACCATCCTAATACATGATGTGGTATTAACTAGCTAGACTGGAAGTAAAGCTACTGGGTCAGTTCTCTCAGAGTTAACACCTCTGACATCACCACCCTAATACACAATGTGGTATTAACTTACTAGACTGGAAGTAAAGCTACTGGGTCAGTTCTCTCAGAGTTAACACCTTTGACATCACCATCCTAATACACAATGTGGTATTAGCTAACTAGACTGGAAGTAAAGCTACTGTGTCAGTTCTCTCAGAGTTAACACCTCTGACATCACCATCCTAATACACAATGTGGTATTAACTAACTAGAATGGAAGTAAAGCTACTGGGTCAGTTCTCTCAGAGTTAACACCTCTGACCACCCTAATAAACAATGTGGTATTAACTAACTAGACTGGAAGTAAAGCTACTGGGTCAGTTCTCTCAGAGTTAACACCTCTGACATCACCATCCTAATACACAATGTGGTATTAACTAACTAGACTGGAAGTAAAGCTACTGGGTCAGTTCTCTCAGAGTTAACACCTCTGACATCACCATCCTAATACACGATGTGATATTAACTAACTAGACTGGAAGTAAAGCTACTGGGTCAGTTCTCTCAGAGTTAACACCTCTGACATCACCATCCTAATACATGATGTGATATTAACTAACTAGACTGGAAGTAAAGCTACTGGGTCAGTTCTCTCAGAGTTAACACCTCTGACATCACCATCCTAATACATGATGTGATATTAACTAACTAGACTGGAAGTAAAGCTACTGGGTCAGTTCTCTCAGAGTTAACACCTCTGACATCACCATCCTAATACATGATGTGATATTAACTAACTAGACTGGAAGTAAAGCTACTGGGTCAGTTCTCTCAGAGTTAACACCTCTGACAAGCCCTGGATTTCTACTGAACAGACTGTCTGTTTCACATGTCCTTTTCTCTTTGGAAAAAGAAGTTCCTCATCATCACGAGATTTAGGATTATTCCAGCATGATCTTTTTCAGGGAATCTCTCAGTGAAGAAAGGTTTAAAAAAGTCCCAATGAACACTGAACAATTTGAGCTGAACGTTCTCCTCATTTTAACCACATAGCCTTCAGAACAACCCAGACACGTGCAAAGAATCTCGCCCCGTTCCCTCGTCACCCTTGCCAGAATACACAAACTCACCGGAGGAGAAAAATGCAGACATTGAAAGCACCAAAGAGTCAGGTGGTACCAGGTCTAGAGAATGAGAATACACTCCTGATAAACACCCAGTTCACAAAACCCCTCCAAATCATCATCATAATATCAGCCAAATTAATCCTGACAGACCACACCTTCTTCCAGGAAACCTATAGGATGTCCTTACCTTGCTCAGTGTGTGTCTGTTGAGGGGAACTATCACCGGAGTTACAGAAGTGTGATACAGACCCTGAACAGAAGTAAACAGCATGGACTAGGCTTTTATGTTCAGGTGGGTGGAGCTACTGGCAGGGAGACTTGGCTTTTATGTGCAGGTGGGTGGAGCTACTGGGGAGGACACGAGGCTTTATGTGCAGGTGGGTGGAGCTCCTGGGGAGGAGACTAGGCTTTTATGTTCAGGTGGGTGGAGCTACTGGGGAGGAGACTAGGCTTTTATGTTCAGGTGGGTGAAGCTACTGGGGAGGAGACTAGGCTTTTATGTGCAGGTGGGTGGAGCTACTTGGGAGGAGACTAGGCTTTTATGTTCAGGTGGGTGGAGCTACTGGGAAGGAGACTAGGCTTTTATGTTCAGGTGGGTGGACCTACTGGGGAGGAGACAAGACTTCTATGTGCAGGTGGGTGGAGCTACTGGGGAGGAGACTAGGCTTTTATATGCAGGTGGGGGGAGCTACTGGAGAGGAGACTTTTATGTTCAGGTGGGTGGAGCTACTGGGGAGGAGTACCCCTCAGAGAAGGTGGGCAGAGGGAGAGGTGAGGTAGCCCCCGAGAGAGTGTGAAAGAGGGAGAGAGAAAGAGAATAGAAGAGAGGGGGAGATAGAGAAGAGGGGGAGAGAAGGGAGAGGTATTCTCCTGAGAGAAGAGTCAGAGAGAGAAGAGAGGTGGAAAGAGAGAAGAGATGTGGATAGAGAGAAGAGAGGTGGATAGAGAGAAGAGAGATGGATAGAGAGAAGAGAGATGGATAGAGAGAAGAGAGGTGGATAGAGAGAAGAGAGATGGATAGAGAGAAGAGAGGTGGATAGAGAGAAGAGAGATGGATAGAGAGAAGAGAGGTGGATAGAGAGAAGAGAGGTGGATAGAGAGAAGAGAGGTGGATAGAGAGAAGAGAGATGGATAGAGAGAAGAGAGGTGGATAGAGAGAAGAGAGGTGGATAGAGAGAAGAGAGGTGGATAGAGAGAAGAGAGATGGATAGAGAGAAGAGAGATGGATAGAGAGAAGAGAGGTGGATAGAGAGAAGAGAGATGGATAGAGAGAAAAGAGATGAATAGAGAGAAGAGAGATGGATAGAGAGAAGAGAGGTGGCTAGAGAGAAGAGAGGTGGATAGAGAGAAGAGAGGTGGATAGAGAGAAGAGAGGTGGATAGAGAGAAGAGAGGTGGATAGAGAGAAGAGGGGTGGATAGAGAGAAGAGAGATGGATAGAGAGAAAAGAGATGAATAGAGAGAAGAGAGATGGATAGAGAGAAGAGAGGTGGATAGAGAGAAGAGAGGTGGATAGAGAGAAGAGAGGTGGATAGAGAGAAGAGAGGTGGATAGAGAGAAGAGAGGTGGATAGAGAGAAGAGAGGTGGATAGAGAGAAAAGAGATGAATAGAGAGAAGAGAGATGGATAGAGAGAAGAGAGGTGGATAGAGAGAAGAGAGGTGGATAGAGAGAAGAGAGGTGGATAGAGAGAAGAGAGGTGGATAGAGAGAAGAGAGGTGGATAGAGAGAAGAGAGGTGGATAGAGAGAAAAGAGATGAATAGAGAGAAGAGAGATGGATAGAGAGACATGGCAGGTCACTCAAAGTAAATTAATCCAACCTCTAACACTACTACTCCTGTAAGGAGCTTCTCCTTGATTCTCATTTGATTTTATCTGTTAAAACCATTCTTTAGCGTGATGATTTCCTACGGATAGAAGTTTGGTTCAGTGGACCGGTGGTGTTAAGGTGAAGTAGAAGAGCTATATCTCCCAGTATCTGTCCACTGGGCCGGCTGCTGATCTCTAGCACAGTACAACTCAGTGGTGCTTCTGCTGCAGAACTTCACATCAACAGAACACAGCGAGTGAACAGCTGGTTCGATTTGATGGCTTATTGAAACCGTGTTGTAATGTTGCAGTTTTCCAT